>NC_056477.1:5747155-5764524 GCF_008729295.1 Plectropomus leopardus | reverse complement strand
TGTGTATGTGTGTGTGTGTGTGTGTGTGTATGTGTGTGTGTGTGTGTGTGTGTGTGTGTGTATTAATTGGATTTGTAAAATTAGTAGTTTAGTTGTAGCTGGATCTTTTGTTCCCACTAAACTTATTTTTTTCTAGAAATATAAATATTTATGCTCTAAACTGCATTTTTGAAATCAAAGTTTAGTTTTTATGTGGCAACTTTTTAATTCAGTTCTACCTGTTTTATATAACTAAACATAGATGAGAGAGATTTTGTTTTTGAAACATAAAGGAACATAAATGATCAGTTTTATGTAATCTGTGTTTGCACTATGGCTGTTAAAAAGCAGATTAATGGGCTATCAAAGAAATATTTCACCAAAAACTGCAAAGCAAAAGGGAAAAAATCTTTCAGGCAAGAGTCTCATGATGATTATTTAATATATTTTGCAATTGACCTTCTTGACCTTTAGTACCACTATCAAGACAAAATAATTCAGTTCAGCTAATAAGTCCAAATTAAATTTATTTATTTAATAAATTACACATTTTTTTTTTAATTAATGCAGAAAATAAAGCCATAAAAAGCAACTCTTGCAATAACAAAGTTAATTTAATTTTTACTCACTTTTTCCAGACTGTGTCCCTGTATTTTTTTTCAAACCTTATTTTTTTTTTGTTTCACAAGTTTTCATGTATTTTTCTTGTAATTTTAACTAATTTCTTGCTCATTTTTGGGGTCATTTTGTCTGTCTTTGTTCATTACCTTGCTCCCATGTTTTTGAAAGAAATCAACTCAATTTGCTCATGTTTCAAAGGGTTAAAACAGAACTAAATTTGGATGGAAAATATATTTGTCAGCATTTAATTTTGGCGGGGAGCATCTTAATTCCATTTGTTGCAATAAATGGTCAAATCTGTGACTCTGGTGGTCACGAATGACAGTCTACAGTATAATGAATGTTGTGCAGCAGTGAGACAAAAGCTTTTAGATGTGTGGAAACTCAAAATTCGGTTTGTCAAGTCTCCAGTAAATGACTGCGAGTGTCCTCACAGGTGTAGTTATTCAGATTTGTGTGTGTGTTTCAGGGCTGTGGGGAAGGTTAACGGCAGTGTCCACAGTCACAGCAGCAGTCGAGACTCGGTGAAAAACTTCCACCGGCTGCAGAACGAGTGGAAGATGGCGAAGATCGCTCTGATCGTCATCCTGCTCTACGTCATCTCCTGGTCGCCGTACTCCACCGTCGCTCTCACCGCCTTCGCCGGGTAAAACAAACACCAGCAGACAGCGAGCGCTCACTCTGCAGCAGGAAATTATATCTGAAATAAAAACAGTGTGCTACAAATTAGCGCAGTGGACCCTCACATTCTCATAATCCACTCAGAATATGTGTGTGGTCCAAGTCTGCGTCCCATCGGCTGAGAGACGCTGATCTGTAGGACTACATTTGACCTCCTGTGCTGCTGAAGTGTCCATGAGCAAGACCGTGAGTGTCTTTCACTGTGTTTTTGTTGTTTCCTGCTGCAGCTATGCAGACATGTTGACTCCCTACATGAACTCTGTGCCCGCCGTCATCGCCAAGGCCTCAGCCATCCACAACCCCATCATCTACGCCATCACACACCCAAAATACAGGTAACACACACACACACACACACACACACAGGTTTGGAATCAGCCATTATATTGATGTTTTTCTCTTTTTTTACCATACCGAAAAAAGGGAGTACTCCGACTAAACTGTTTACATGGCTAGTGAAATTTAATACTCCAGTTTTATCCCCGTGTGCATGCAGGCGAAGGAATGAAAGAGGGAGGCCTTTTGTGCATGAATCTCTACTGCAGCCTTGCAAACTTATAACAAGTTGTTTTGCGTACAACGCATCCATGACAACACACAGACCTGACCATAAACGGGCAAGAGGCTGTGTGTCGCAAACTGCAGTAAAAACGCCACTCAGGTTGCATATTCTGAATGCGCTGTATATATGTCCAAAGAACACTCTGAAAACCTGCATAATATCTGCATCTCCCAGGTCTTAATTAAAAAATGCCACATTCATGAGGCCTAATTCAGAACCAAATATGCCGCTTACACAACCTGCATCAAATTCTGAATACTGGTGGAATATTAGTGTGCATTTAAACATACCCAGAGTTGCATGACAGGTGAGAAAACTGTGTAAAGTTGGATTTTTAATTTGTTTTGCAGACAAGAGAAGAGTCAGTTACCCTCAGTGTAACTGCCCTCTAAATATAGAGTTTGTCCATTTTTCTTTGGGTCCTCTGCAGTTTATTCATTGGTTAGACTGAATACATTTA
This sequence comes from Plectropomus leopardus, assembly GCF_008729295.1. NCBI lineage: Eukaryota > Metazoa > Chordata > Actinopteri > Perciformes > Serranidae > Plectropomus > Plectropomus leopardus. Next base: position 5,762,221 of record NC_056477.1, on the reverse strand, counting down.
AACAGTCATTTATCAGTCCATAGCAAGTTCAGCTGAAGTTCAAACAGTAACCCTAAACTAACTTTCTGTTCCTATTGAGTTTGAATACGAGCTTTGCTAAAGCAACACGTTGCCTGTTAGTTCGAGGCATTATTGTGCTCATGATACTGAATCAGAAACATGTTCCTTTTAAATCTGCACACATTTTCATGCTGAGCTTCCAGTTTCTTTAACTAGTGACTGCTGTTTTTAAACTTGCCATCAGCTGATGTGACTGCAGCTCGGTGCATTGATCCAATCAGAGAAAGCTCTGCCTGCACTTAAAGCGCTCCAACACCTCAGCTGAAGTAACCGCTGCTCAGTTAACCTGAATGTTAACTGAACTGGAGAGAATTAGTCACACACACACACACACACACACACACACACACGATGAGATTTTAAAGCTGCAGGATAAAAGGAAAACAAATTATATAACAGTAGATGTCTGTCAATGTCATGTAACATCATGATGAAGGAAGAGTAAAGAGATTTTTATTAAAATTATAGATAACAAATAACAGAATTAAGTCATTTCCGAAGGTCTGAAACAAAAAAAAATACTTTTATTCATACTGTGACATCAAATAAACATAAAAATGTTACATGTATTATACCTAAACATCAGTGGTGAAATGTAACTAAGTACATTTACTGAAGTTCTGTGCTCAAGTACTGTTTTGAGGTTCTTATACTCTGCTGAAGCATTTCATTTTCTTTTTCTTACTTCTACTCCACTACTACATTTCATAGGGAAATATTGCACTTTTTACTCCAAATCAGCTTTGGTAAAATGCAGTTTTCCTACACTGAGATACTGCTACTTTTACTTTAGTAAAAAATCTGAATACTTCCTCCAACACTGCAAAACATAATCAATCTATTAATCATCTGATTTCACTTCCTATCTGGTTTCATTAGTAAATTCAATCTATGACTCTTTTTTTGTGAAAAAATGTGTGTTTTGGGGTTATATACTTCCCATGCTCTTAACAAAACGCATCTACTACAGCAGAGTTATGAAGTTAAGATAAAACTTTATTCATCTTGAGGGAAACTGTTGTATAGGAGATGCACTACTGTGCAAAGTTAGTAAAAGTGCAAATAAAACAAATATAAACATGAAATTATTATAAGTAAGGTGCAAAAACAAAAGTACTTAATGCCAGAAATGTAAAGAGATTGACGGTCAGTTTCATAAATATAAACGGGTTAACAGGAAGCTGAAAATTTAAGATGTATACAGCCGTCCTTATTGAGACATATGGACTGAACCGCACAACATGCTGTTGAAAAACATTTTGTCTCAAAACTGAAATTTAATTTTTTTGCATCATTACAAATCTTAAAGGGTCCAGAGTGTAAGATTTATTTTCAGGTCATTATGCAAATTAAAGAAAACATACTTATTACACTTTGTTTCATTTCTGACAATATATCCCATTAAATCCTTCACACTGGACCTTTAAATGGGACATTGATTGAAGTTTTTATACTTCTGAACCAAAAACTGGAAGTTCTGGTTTCACTTGAGGGACCAGTGACGTACTGGTGAAGTCAAACTCTTCATCTCTCTGCGCAGGATAGCGTTAGCCAAGTACATCCCGTGTCTCGGCATGCTGCTCTGCGTTCATCCTCGTGACCTCCGCTCCACCAGCAGCAGTTTCGTGTCAACGCGTCGCTCCACTGTGACCAGCCAGACCTCCGACATCAGCAGCCAGATGAGGCGGCAGAGCTACGGCAAGTCCCGCCTCTCCTCCGCCTCCGACAGCGAATCAGTGAGTTCAGATCTATGGGAGCTGTGACGTCGTATTTACAGATGTTAACAGAAAGACGGAGATGAGGACGTGTGTGTTTTCCTCTGCAGGGTCTGACGGACACCGAGGCCGACCTGTCCAGTATGGGCTCCAGACCAGCCAGCCGCCAGGTGTCCTGTGACATCAGCAGAGACACCGCCGAGCTCCCCGACTTCAAACCGTCCTCCAGCTTCAAGTCCAAGATGAAGAGCCACGACTCGGGCATCTTCGAGAAGGTATATTAAGGTTATTATGGTTATATTATTACCATCTCCATCAGTTTAGACGCCCACGAGAATTGTGTTGTTTTATCGAAGAACCTGAATCTGTCTTTCTGCTGACAATGGTATTAATGTTAACTGCTGTCATGTAGATTAAATATAAAAATATAATACATACATTATAAAATACATAAAAATAGATTAATATGAAAAAATGCTATTAATGTTAACTGCTGTCATGTAGATTAAACATAAAAATATAATACATACTTTATATAATACATAAAAACAGATTAATATGAAAAAATGGTATTAATGTTAACTGCTGTCATGTAGATTAAATATAAAAATATAATACATACATTATAAAATACATAAAAATAGATTAATATGAAAAAATGCTATTAATGTTAACTGCTGTCATGTAGATTAAACATAAAAATATAATACATACTTTATATAATACATAAAAACAGATTAATATGAAAAAATGGTATTAATGTTAACTGCTGTCATGTAGATTAAATATAAAAATATAATACATACTTTATAAAATGTATAAAAATAATATGTAAAAAAGTGAAGAAATTGGAAACAGATATCAACTTCTTATTTAAACGCATTAAAATGCGGCACATTTTCTTTGTAGCTTCCATGTTATTCCCACTTTAAGACCTCAAAGCTCATGAACACAACAAGGTCGGGAGGACGACTTCCCAACTCGGAAACTCCGACCATCCGACATTAATGCAGCATTTGTACCAGTGACTGATGGGGACAGAGCCGAAACGATAACCTCTCAACACCTCAAAAAAATATTCCCACTGAGGCTTTAAATTTAGAGTTTGTCCTGGTCGACCTTTGGGCAGCACGAATCAACAGGAGACGGATTACACAGCAGATCACCACTGACTGTGGATTATTAATGTTACGTTCAGCAGGGGAGGAGGACGTGAGGGGGTTACCTGAGGAGGAGTCAAAGGGATTGTGGGTCATTTTTGGGGTCACTTGAGAATGTTTCTGGTAAAAGCAGCTCTGGAAAAATCTTCTTTCATAACACCGATGTTCATGTTAATCTGCCGCTCTGTGTTGTTTTCTCTTTGATCTGCTCGATGTGCTTTTCGTCTCCGACCAGCAAATCCTCTTTTGTCTTTTGATGTAAATCATCGACTAAAATCTGTGACTTTTTTTTTTTTTTTTTTTTTTTTTTAAAAAAAAGCATTTTAATGTTTTGGGTAATTGATTAAAGGTGTGTTTGAATGTTGTGGCCTCGCTGCGGCTGATGCTCATGATTCAAATCTAATTTAGGAATATTAACCGTTTAAAGCCTGAGCAAATGGATTTGATTTCTTAAAAAAACATGGGGAGAAGGCAATGAGAACATGGCCCAAAATAAGAAAAAAATGTAAAGAAGTTACAAGAAAATCACATGAAAATAAGCACAAAAAAGTTTTAAAAAAAAAAAAACCCAAAATGACCTAGAGAATGTGCTTTTTCCCTGCAATATATTTTAAATATTAAATTATTAGATATTGTTTTCAGAAAAATGTTCCCTTTTTCTGATAATTTTCTAAAAATCTCCCTCTTTCTTAAAACTTTCATCTTTTACTTATTTCTTGCAATTATGTGGGACTTTTCTTGCTCAGTTGGATGTTGCCTTTTTTCCCCATGTTTTCAAAAAAAAAAGACACCGGTTTGCTCAGGTTTCAGGTGTTCAGATATGTTGTGAAAGGCATCTGAACGCAGCACGAGGAAATTTCAAGCGTTAAACTCTTTTTGGCATTTCATGTCACAGGATGTGTTAAAGAGATAGACTGCCATCGTGGTATAATAATCATTAACTCACATTGGCTGTTTTTCCTCCAGACGTCTTTCGACACCGATATCTCCATGGCAGGAGTCAGTGAACGCGGCAGCATCCCAAATGTGAGTCCTGTCTGATTTATTTACGTGTTTTTTGGGCCATGTGAACAAAAAGATAAGATAATAAATGTATTTTTCCATATGGCAGACGGATTTTGCAGACGGACACGTGATGAGAGGCACGATCGGTCGAATCCCGAGCATCGTCATCACCTCTGAGTCCAGCCCCTTCCTGCCCATCGGTCGGAAAGGATCCAAGACGGCCAATAACAACACGGGGTCTGGTTAGAGCGCCGCCCTCGCAGCAGATGATCGCCTGCAGCCACGTGACCGGTTAACGTCCAGTCAGAGGTTTAGAAATGTAGACGGGTTCACCTGAAGCTCGAAAACAAAGTTGTTTGAGTAAATGTTTTACGTCTCGTACTCTTCAGAGAAATCATCTCCAACTTTGTTTGATTTTAGTTTTTTACTGGAACACAGATTTTAGATGGTCTTTAAAAACCAAAACTGGAGCTTTTTTTATTCTCACCAATGAAATGACAACATGTTTTATCACTTAAAGAGCAACTTAACACTTTATTGAAGCTTTAATACAAACTTCAAATATGAGAAAATTGCATAACATTTCAGAGCTCTGACAGATCATTGCACCAAAGTCCCTGTATTTTAGAGGAAGTTAAATCTCAACAACTATGCATTAATGAAAAAATGACGCAAAAGGAGCCAGTTTTTAACATATTTTTACGTCAATGTGACGCCAGGAAGACAGACTTTTATGTCAGAGAGACATTAAATTTTAGTCAGAATAAAAATCTGGTTGGCAGTATTTTAAATGTCAAACGAGCTCAGAATTTCACTCATTGTGTGAACATTTACATGATGATGTTTTGCAAATGCTGGGTTTTGTTCTCCGTATATTACAACTAAATGTCTTTATTCTAGGTCATGATCGCGTTAGCATTTAACAAAACGTTGGATTTTGGTTTCTTAACAACATAACTTATGCAAAATATCAACGTTATCTGCGGTCAGTATTCTACATCAGACTGACTTTGGCATTTGACACTGAATTTCAGTCACAACCTAAATTCAACCAAATATCAACATCTAACAATATTAGTAGCGCGTGGTTAAAATCAAGGGTCTAGTTTGGGGAATTTTATAACTTCGGACACATAATTTCCTGCATTTTGGTGAATTTTTATGCACCTGAAGGTGGAAATGTCTTTATTTATGTGGAGAGAAACAAAAAACTGTGCTGGCAGCTGACAGTGACATTGAGGCTATGATGCAGCGAGGCTCTCAGCTGTTTTTCTGTATTTCTTTCAGATATTTATTCTCAAGTAGATGAACTTTTCTCATATAAGGCCCTATCTTACACAAAGCTGTAAGCACAGTGTGACGCATTTGTCATTGCTAGTTGCAGACTAACGCAGCTGTCATTTTCATGGCCAGCACCCACATTGCATAGCAAATGTACTTCAGCAAATGTACTTCAGCCCATCTGTGCATTCATAGGCGAGTGGGTGTCGAGATGAGATGTGGTCGGGCGTATTGTTGGTGGATTACTTTAAGACAGCAGAAAGTGATTGTACCATTGACTAAGAAAAAGCTGGTTTAAAGTTAGAATGGTGCAGTATTGTAGCGATATTCAAAGGGCACATTTTTCAGATCGCACTAATGGGATTCAGGTTGATGAAATAATACATCATTAATGAGGAAAATATGTGTCCACATAGCATTTTTTCTGGGCTCCAGCATGTTATTTTCAGTAGTTCCTAATGAGGAGAGAGCGACTGCCTGTTGACACTTCTAGTTTAAAATCTCTGCTGCTTTTTTTTTCTGCTACTATCACAAAAAGACAGAAAAGCCATTTTCTGGGGCAGATTGTCCGGCAAAGTGTTGTTTTTATCACCTACGTGCTGCTTGTTAACTGTGTTTTCAACAGTTTTGACAGCAATTTTAGATTTAGTTGTTGTCTTGAAACAAAAATACTTATTAGTTTTATTCAAGTCATTTTTATCTTTTTTTATCTTAATTTATAAAAATTCTCAACATTTTAGTCAAGATGTTTTTTTCCCTATTTAAACTAATCCAATTAGGATAATACAGGTCCCAGAAATTAGAACCAAGGTGACATGTTATATAAAAGAAATCATTTACAGATCATTTTGAAAAAACAGCTCTGAAATTTAATTTGAAAAGCTCAAAATCTCTGTATTTATGGTCTCAAACACCACAGATAACTGATTTTGGACAACTTTGATATGCACCCAAGTGCACTGTAACATCTGACTTCAGACTGTGAAGAAGCGGACAAATAACTGCAGGGTTGCAACATGTTAGTCTGGAGCGTTTAGTGTAGCGTTACGATAGCTACTAGCTAATGTTAGTGTCGAGATATAGTAAAACAGCACGTCACTTAAAAAAGCGCTGGTATAAAGCGCTCCCCAGCACCCTACCTCTGTTTTTCCACTACATGGACAGACAGAGTATGTTAAAATATATTTAAAATGTGGACATAGCAGAACTGCAGAGCTGCTGTCCGACTCCACGTCTCCAAGAGAGACACTTTGCACATTTACACTCGAGGAGCAGCGTAACCTCATTGATCATTGATTATTTCTGCTCCTAGCTTTGCTCCTTAAATGTCTCCTGATGTTTGCCGCAGTGACATTACTCCTCTTACTTCATAACTCTCGGCCGAAAACCGTTCGCTTCTCCAATCTGCCAAATCCACCATGTAAATATCAGGGCACCAGGTGTCTTGAAGAATCGAGACGTCACAGATTTGTCAGCGTAGACAACAGAATTATTAGTAAATGTCAGCTGTTGCCATGGATACTATAGACCAGAACCAGGTCATGTATTATACCAACTCAAAAAAGTCTATTTGGGGTTAAGTTGCTCTTTAAAATGCTCTGAAATTACTGGTTAGAGACATAAAATCACCCTGAAATACTTAATTTAACCTTTTCATTAAAGGCCCAGCACACTCACACAGGTGTTTGCCGTTTTGCTGCTTGATTAGACCTCTGTGTGTCAGAAGTACAAACAAGTGTGTGTGCTCATGGGAGCGCCCACACGGTCCTGATGAAGAGGTCCAATCAGGCAAATGAAGCGAAAACACCTGTGTGGCTGTTTAATGCCTCTGCAGGACTTTTAACACGTGAAAAAACGACAATGTAAGTTAATGTTAGAAAATCCTGCACCTCATGTCGCTGATTCAGACGGATGCAAACACACACCGGTTGCAGTTTTCACTTCAGGTGAGCCCTTTAGTAAAAGTATTGTTGTGTTTCAGGAAAAGTTATTAATATGAAATGATTATTGGTGTTATGATGGACATTATTTGGGGCGCATTATGCGATTTTTCTACAAAAAATGACTGTTGTTTCCTGTTTGTGTTCTTGTTGTCTGCTGCTTTTTGATTTATTTCGTGTGTGTTTCCAGCTCAGTCCTCTGCAGAGTCACGTGAGAGGTTCAGAGTTTTTACTCTGAGTTCATTAAGGAACCAACATACAGTATAAAAACCCAAATTTTAAACATAGCTTTTAATTTGAAAACCAAAGTCTTTTAAACTGATCATTTGCATAACAAACGGTTAATTTTTCTGTTGTACGACAGAAAAGGCTGCAACTGGAGTTTGATTTAAATTATAATCCGCAATTTTTTGTCAGTTAAATGAAGAGCAATTAAACAACAACCACGTAAAAAACAAAAAACACAAAACTTTTAGTAACAACTTCTTTATCGATAAATGCTAGTGTCAGATCGATGGAGTCAGAGAAAAGGAGAAACATCTGATTAAAATTACTTATCGAGCAAAGTAACTGCATGATGTTTTGGATAATCCTCTTGGAAATAAGTTTTTCTTCTTTTGATGAAGCTATGCTAGCAGTTTCCCCCTGTTTCCAGTCTTTGTGCTAAGCTACGCTAAACACCTCCTGGGCGGACCTCTGTGCCGTCACACAGAGATAAAACTGAACTTTTACTCCTCTGATATCAGTCAGGGCTGTCACGATAACCGTAGTACTGCAGTACGGCGCCATTGACAAGCGACTGCCACAATTGCTATGTTCATGTTGAGGGTTTTTGGGGTTTTTTTGTTTTATTTTTGTGCATGATTGCTCCTTTACACTCTGCTACAAATGCAAGCAGCGTAGCGAGGCACTGAGCGTCTTTTCTGTTTTTTTCCGGTAGTCAAGAGTTGAAAAACATTCAGTTTTGGGTACAATGCTGCAGCCGCTCGAGAGGCACAAAACATGCGCAACACCTGCATAAAATTTCACCTGTTTGTATGGATAAAATGAACAGAAACAGTCGCGTCTGTGTGGTTTTGTAGCTGCAACACATCAGTTTCTATTCATTTTTTCCTGTAATGAGTAAGTGAAATTTTCTGAGTGCTGTTGTTCTGCTTCCTTTTGGATCCTCTGCAGTTGTGCTTGCTGCTATTTTTTGTTAAACATCACAATGACAAACTGTCACACTGCTGCACAACAACAGCAACAGTGGAGGAGAAATTAATATTAAATCCACACAGACTGTTTGCTCAGTCCTCTTAATTCAAATAAATTTAGTTTTATTATTTGTCCCAGGGGCAAATTATGTTGCAACAAGTGTAAAAACACATAAAGCGGCAACAATATGACACAAAAACATACAACAGTTGACATTAATCTGTGCACAGAGTGCACCTGAGCACATTCAAGCTCCACAGAAGCAGATTAATAAATGCCCACAAAAATGACAACATCTCCTAATAAATGTGGTGCACAGCACCTTTAACAGGTCATGACAGTCGTAATAATGCAGCATCAGGACCAGCACCATAATACCACGCTGCAGTACAGCTCACGGGTACAGTGTGTACTGATACTGTCACTCTGAAATCAACATGGTCATCATCAGTACGACCAGTACAATATGTATAGCTTCTGTCACCCAATTATCGCCTTCATCAATACTGCAATTATAAAATCTGCTGTTACCGTCACCCCATCATCATCCCCCCTTGCTTCAGTTTTTTCTTTAACCAGAGCAAGTACTCTACCGTGTGTCGAAATTTTTACTTCCACTGATGTTTCTGTATTGTAGAAACCAGACGTTACTACCACGTCTCAGCTAAAAGATGCTGCAGCCCTTATTACCCCTCTGCGCTCTAAATTTAACAATGAACAAGTATTTGATCCTTTGTCATCTTTGTCGTATAAAAGGCAACAATATACACTGAGTTAAGTTTAGTTTAGTTGCATGTTTAGATATAAAGAAAAAGCAGAAACGCACAATAGGCTTTTCTATGGAGCGTAGCTAAAGAAAAGAATAAAATATGCAACATTTTAAAGTACAAGATGAACTTAAAAATGATGTGTCAGGTCCGTGTATTTCAGCAGTATTACTGCTGAGTCGCCCTTAATCACCACAAAGGAAATTTCTTCACTGCGACAGTGAATTTTTGGATAATATCTTTGCATGATGACAATCAATAGGATTTGTCCAAAATGTCAGACTGATTTAATTCAAATGTTTCTCCTCATCTCAGTGAATCCTGAAAGCCCTGAGGCCTGCAAACGCACTTTTATTATTAAGTAACGAGATGTTTTGAATGTCGTTCAGTTTGTGTTTTTTTCTTTCTGTTTGTGTTTCTTCATTTCTTGTTTTTGCATATTTGAAGTGTGTGTTTTGCTGAAGGACAGTTGTAGTGGAATGTGTTTGTGGCGTCGTTGATGTTAGTACGGGGGGTGAAAAGGGACATAATTGTTGATTGTAATGCAGCTCTTTATAAACCCATCTGACATGTGGGTCTGTGTTAATCTGTACATTCCCAAATGGTTTATCTGAATGTTCCTATAAAAACAAAACAAAGATGTGACGACTCGAGGGAGGAGCATTTTCATCCTGTCAAAAAGAAAACCAGATTAGCAGAAAAACAGTAAAACTTCAACAAAACTGTTGACTTATATAAAACCAAACTGTTAAACTGAACCATTTTTCAGGTGCAAATAAGCTAAAAATGTCATAATCATAATATTATAGGAGCAAAACTACAACGTTAATCCGATTTTGGGGGTAAACTGACCTTTTTCTAAACTGTTTAAGCTGCTAAATTATTCCATCAGCTCCAATTACTAAAAAATTAGGTGCTAATTTAGGAGCTGCTTTCACAGCATTCCTTCAATATTTGGAGTTTTATATATCTATTGTATTCACTGCCAGGTCTTCAAACCTTTACATCTTTATTTCTAAGGCCTGCAGTAACAAAAAACTCTACCATATGTCAGTGTAACAACATAATTCCTCCAAACATCTGAATGCAAACAGCTTACTGTAATGTGGCAGCAGCATGATGCAGTAAATGTGTTGACAGTAATGATACTGAATATAAACGCAGGTGTTTGTTATATTAGTTCTCGTGCATATTTCCGTTTCTGTTCTCAACAGGAAGATGATTTTATGGTAGATTTGTTACTCCTGTTTATTTCAGTGTTGCTCTTATTTATTTTTCTAAATAAATATCTATTATTCACTGTATACTTTGTGTAACATCTTAATTTATGCCTTCGTGTTTGCAGAGAGAATTAAAATTACACATTTTACATTCTAAAATGGATTGGGATGAAATGTCAGTATTTTTTTTCCACAATTGATTTGAAATCTTTTATCACAAACTTCATTTTCCACTTTGTGAATGTGCTTCAAAAGAGGTTTATTTTTTCCTAATAAGCTATAAAAAGTGAAATTTGTGGCCTTTATTGATAAACATTTATTAAGCTAATTAACCCTTTGAGACCTGGATTGACATCACTTTTTGTTTTTTTTAAAGGGTTTTAGGTATATATTATATAATTAATTAAAATAAAAAAAATAAGAAAATTATATTATAAAAATGATATTTAATATTATTATAATAATACATATATATCATATAATATACATATATATGTGTATTGTGTGTGTGTGTGTGTGTATACTTGTATATTTTATGTGATGTAAAATATTAATATATGTAATTTTTCAGAATATAATTTTATCATTTCAGTTTTACTTTAATGTTTATATAACGTCAGACAAATTTTCTTATGTGTATTTTAGATGTATTTTCTCAACTTTTTTTTTTTTTATCAATTTCTGGCAAATTTTTGGCACCTTCTTGTTAAGTTTCTTGTTGCATTGCTCCCTGGTTTTTGACAGAAATAAAGCCAGTTTGCTTTGTTTTAAAGGGTTAATAATTCATAAACGTTTATCCAGAACTCATTATCGTAAGTTAAGAGTAACTCGTTTATTTTTAAAGTGGATTTATTTCGTTTTTTCACCTGTCTAACCCCGCAGTCCGCGTGTCTCCTGCCTCTTTAAATAAAAACCCTGCTAATGAAAATCCACCGTTAACACCTCCTCCTCCTCCTCCTCCTCCTCCCCTCGGCCTCCCTCCTGCTCTCTGCCCGGGCCGGGCACCGGAGCCGGATCGTCGGTTCACCGCAGGCTGTCCCGGTCGGTGCGTGACGGTTCACGGAGCTGCAGGAGACAAACGGCGGCGGCAGGTATCTACCGTCAAACGGTGTTACACCTGTTTGTGTCCGCGTGCGCTGCTCTCTAATCCCGCCATCATCACCAGCCGGCAACAAGTGGCAGCGCGCGCCCGGCCCCCGGCTCCCTCGGCCCGGGTCACAGCGACACTCCCGCCCGCTGCAGCAGTTTGTAGTTTTGAGGCCTGAAATGACCTCAGAGGGTTAAAAGTGTCTCATTTTGGGTTTGTTTGTGTTTCAGGGGGTACGCTGGGTTCAGTGCACGGAGCGGCCCTGCTGGGCGGAGCAGCAGGTGGGCGGTGTCTGCAGCACCTGAGAAACAAAGGTAACAAATAACTTTTTCAAAATTAGATGGTAAAAATGCTGCGTTCACGTGCTCCTCGGATGGTCTGGAGCGTTTGAAGCTTTATATCACTGAGTCATTTTGTCCCCGACATTACCTTAAACTCCTGAAATATTGCTTTTTAAAATCTTTTTAATTAAGGTTAATGTTTAAAAATACATTTTTTAACTCGTCATAGTTACAGTATGTTGACTTCAGCCACTAACCCTAACCATAACCCCTAAGATGCTAAATATACGAGGTGTGTTGGGCACCTGATGGACGCAGGCTGTGTGAAGTGCAAACACTTTTTTCACTTTTATAGGTCACATAATGTACAACAAAGTCACATGACATTCTAAAAAAATATGGCGTTGTATGTGTATATGGAGGAGGAGACCGAGATCTTCTTGAGTCTAATATGAGACAAACAAATTACGGAGATATTGCATCGCATAACAAAAACTGAATGGGTCATACAGAAGTTTTGAATCCGCAGTTCGTCTGTGAAATATTGGACTATCACCTCCCAGAAATCCCTCATACATGGTCACTCACACATATAAGGGGCTCGCCTTTCCATCATCACTCGTGTGAGATTAGATAAAATAAGATAAGATAATCCTTTATTAGTCCCACAGCGTGGAAATGTGCAGTGTTACAGCAGCTATGAGGAACACTGAACAATCAAACAAGGTGCAAAAATAGTAATAAGTTATAACACGCCTACGTTGCCTTCAGTTGGACATAATAATGGCTGCAATTGAAATAAACTAGTGCACTAAAATAAACAAAAATGGCTCTGAAATAAACATGCTGATGTTAACAATATCCATCGCCATGGTTACTGAAATGTTATCACAGAAGTCGCATAACATCACTGAATGGAAACGCAGTCATCTTGCTATTGTTTTTAATCGACATTTCAAAAGTATTGCTGAAGTTTTGCAGAAATCTGTTATGGAAACCAGCCTACTGATGAATATATAACACACACACACACACACACACACACACACACACACACACTCCTGTTTGTGTGAATTGGACTGAACTGACCTTTAACTTAACAAGATGGCTCAATTAAGAAGCTGTTTAAAATGACAAACTATTCACAAGTGCTCTAAGGTCAGTTATGTGTCGTTAATGCTGAGAGAGAGATCCACTATCACACACCCCTCCCTGCTCGTCTCACACACACACACACACACACACACACACACACACACACACACACACAGTTTAACACCGGCTCATGTGGCTGTGGCTGGTTTTGCCTCGGCTCACTGCTCTCTGAGCTGTGACTCACATCGTGCCATCCAGTTGACTCAGTTTGTTTTCTAAACTTGAATCGCCAAAATGTCGTGAACTGAAAACAATACTTACGCTCTAAATCTGCACAAGCGCCCCCTACAGGCTGCGGTGTTCATTACAGCCACAGTATCAGAGCAGCACAGATCAAACATGGTGATGACTTATGTTTTCTGACGGTCTCATCAGTAGTGGAGGTAAACATGCAAACTTTAGCCTGAAGTTGACGCTAAAAACCACAAAATCATAGAAACAATCAGGGTTCATCCCCCGAGGAGCACGAATGTGATCAAGACACAATATGGAAATCTGACCTGCAGCTTCTCCTCCAGCTGTGTTTTTAGTTTTAAAAACATGTAATATACGCTGGAAGTTTTTAATGCATTTGTGCCTCCTGTAGCTGTCTAAATGCACCTCAGTCAAAAATCAAGTCAAAATTAGAATTTTATGTGCAGGAAATCAGATTGCAAGCTTCTTTTAAGATATGTTTTGCAACTAAATGAATGATAATAATAATAATCTTCATTTATATAGCACTTTTCAAGCTTAATCACAAAGTGCTTCCCAGATTAGAAAATTCACAGAATAAAAATAAGATATCAGAAACTCCTGTAGACCCTCCCCCGCCTCCTTTGAACATAAGCAAAATTAAAACCATTAAGAGCATTAGAGCACAAATATTAAACAGCACTGCATGCATGAACAGTTGGGGGTGCATGTACAAGAATACGAGTTCGTAAATAAATTAGAAAGCTTAAGAGTTTTAAACTCATAAGCAGATAAAATTAAGAGTAAAATAAGGTCCAGTGTGTAGGATTTGGGGGATTTATTGGCAGAAATTGAATATAACATAATAAGTATGTTTTCATTATTGTGTATTCACCTGTAAGTTAGAATTGTTGTGTTTTTTTTACCTTAAAATGAACTATTTATATCTACATAGGGAGCGGCTCTTCGTCTATGGAGGGAAATATTTGCATTTTCACGTCAGCCGCTGTCGTTAGCAGCCCCTTCATGACGAGCAGTGTTGCAAAAACACTGATTGTTTAACGTGAAACAGATTTATTCAGGTTTTCTTATTGTTTAAAATCAGCTGGTCTGTTTATTTTTTAGAGGATGAGACCTCTGCGGATAATTTGGCTCCTGGTAAAAACCTCCTGAACGCTGAAGAAGTCTGAGCCGGTTGCAATCTGCAATAAATTTTCTGCACTGAAAATCTTCTTGGGCGCTTTCTAAGATTTTCTGTCATACTCCTGCATCACTTTTTTGAGAGGTGTGTTTGTCTGTTGCACTCTGGGAAAGCTCTCTCCATCAGATTCCTCTCTGTGACAAAGGCGTCTAAACTTAGCCGGTGATATAACGGGCTGAGCAGATCAGGCTGCTCTGGGATCAGCCTGTCAGTCACTGCAGAGGAACTGAATGCCCTCCTGCAAACATGTTACAAACATGACCAGATTCATGTCGCAGATAATTTTTAATTTAGATCAGATTATTTTGCAGCTCAGTAGTGACACCAAAGTCAGACAGAAGAGGCCAACCAAAGGGTTAGGTCGTTCTGTGAAAAACCCGAAATGCTTAAGTAAAAGTGAGTTGTGGTTTAATTCTGAATGGACTGCAAGAGTTTATTAAAAGGTAACAATAATTATTTAAAACATTTATTAAAAATCTTGAATTTTTTAGGAAAGAAAAATGCCAAAAAATGGGCAATATTACTGAAAAAAATTGTAAAAATCACTAATAGTTTTTAAATAATTTTTTTTCTAAAAATATAGAGGAAAAAACACAGAAAAATAGAAAAAAATTTTTAAAAATGAAAAGATTAAAAAAAAAACAACAACCTTTTGTAATAGCCACATAGCGAGAATGAAAATGTACTCAGTCTATGGAGGAAGTGGCACAAAAATGGTTTTATCTCAATTATTTTGTTTTCATAATTACTGGAAGCCAAATTTGTCCTTAAAAATTTGAACTGGATTACTCACCCAGCCCTAATGTGAGTCTGGAAGCTGGTT
>NC_056477.1:5730481-5746655 GCF_008729295.1 Plectropomus leopardus | reverse complement strand
AAAAAAAAACTGAAAAAATAGCGAAAAGTACCAGTGTTTCCTTTTTCAATGTTGAATTTTATTTTCAATGTCAAAACTTAGGTCATTGTTTTAGCTCCATAAAATCCAATAATATATAAGATAAATAAATACAAACTTTTTTAACATGTCTTTCTTCAGAAGGTCACATATTACTGCAGTTTCAGCAGGATTTCACAGATGTGCACTGTGCAGATTAAAGGTCAGATAACAGTCAATGTATAAAGCAGTTGTTATGGTATGTATCATAAAAATTCTTTATACAAAAGGAGCAGATACACAAAAATATTTAACACATTCAGTGCATCAAAAAAAAAAAGTCAATGGAAATCAATGGTTCCTTTTATATAAAACCAACTGCAAATCATTATTTAGCCCACAATAACTTTATGGAAAGATCTAATCTTATCGACAGAATCATTCACCATTATAAGTCGTGGAATAAGAATGTGCTTTAAATTAAAATGCAAAATGTATCAGCTGATCTTTGCCAGACTGAAATTTCACCACTGAAACTGCTGCAATGACAGTTTTCTTTCACCTACATTTACCAAAGCCATACTTAGTGAGCAGTTTTCTGTCATTGCGTATATATAAATGTGTATTGTAGGTAATTTCCTAAACTAGTCTGTGATTCATGTCCTGTTGGCTTTGTCAAAATCATTTCACTTTACGGTAACCATGGGAGATTATACCAGAAACACACTTCTCTTTTTGACGGGTAGTTCAGTCTCATGCTTTCATCACAAGGAAGGAATTTTTTTTTTCTTTAAGTTAAAGGAAGTTTTAATCTTCAATGGTCAAGGCTGGCGATAGCAAACAGCACCAGCTAATCTCTTTTACGTCAGTTTAATTGTAGTTCTTTAATGCAGCTATTGTACAATTACAGCCACAGCAGTAATGTAGTGGTGGCTGATAAGGTGCATCACTAGATCAATGGGTAGGAGGAAATACTCTCAATTATACAGTTGGTTCCAACCGAGCAATTTGATTGGTCAAGAAGCATTGCATGAGTGATGATACACCGTATAACATCACTGGGACTGTTAACTTTTAACTTTTCAGTCGTTCAAAATCAGTTAATTTCAGTTAATTCTGCTCACACTAACGGCCAGTAGTTATCTAACATTACTGTAGATTGTATCAGTGTTTGAAGAGCGAGGAAATCCCTGTCTGACAGGCATCATTGCTCCAAAAATACCTGAGCAAAATGATGCAAAAGCCCTCAACCTGCAGCCCAGGAGGCGTGGCTGTGATGGATGGGTTTTCACTGGTTCACTGGGAGTAAACCAGCTGTCACAGATGTTACATGGATGTGCAGTGAGACTTTATTGTAACTTTCTATGAATTTCTTCTTAAGTTACTCGTCTCCTTGTTCCCATGTTTTTGAAAGAAATCCAGGTAATTTGCTCAGTTTTTTAAATGGTTAATGTCTCCTCCTCCCTGATATGTATAATCTCTGCAGCAGTGGCCCGTCCAGGAAACTCCAGAGGATCAACTCGCAGGAGGAGCTGGACTTCCACGACTCATCCAGCGGTTCGGACCAATCAGAGCTCTATGGAGCCGACAGCCTGGGGGAACTGGAGCTGGACAACCCAAGAAGGACTTCTGGCCGGGACCAAACCTTTGGGAGGTTGGTGAGGTCGCTGCAAGTCGACCAAGTCCTTAAAGATGTACTAGGCCGGATATTCAATTTGTAAACATGCTCACCAGCAAAAGTTAAAGCAAAACCCAAGCCCAGATTCACTGTCGTGGGGTGCTTTTTCTCACTATATTCACGTTTTTTTTGGGGGGGCTATGTCTCTTGGATGCATGCTGCTCATGGTCTGGCACCTGGTCTCTACCTTTTAATTAATCCCTGACCAGCGGTGGACAAAATGCACATCTCTGCTAAAGTATAGATACTCCTGGTCAAATATTATTCAAATACAAATGAAAGTTTCTGAGTCAAAGTATTACTTGAGTTCAAGTACCGGGGTACTTGCTTTTAAAGATACTTAAGTATTCAAAGTAACACACTCAGAACTGCATGATCACAGTTTAAAGACTTGCATTTTAGAAATAAACAAAAATTGCCCACTGACTTCACAGCAAATTTAACTTTACATCTATCTTTGTAGAAATGTAGTAAAGTCAGAAGTACAATATTTGTCTTTTAAATGTAGTGGAGTCAAAGTAAGAAGTTTCCAAAAAAAAACAAAACCTCAAGTTTAATACAGCACTAGCACCAACACTAGTGCTGTGGCAGTACTACATGCCCTTAAATGTCAAAATAAATACAGGCAGTCTCATACATCATTTTAGTTGGTCATCAGTGACATTTGAAAAAAATGACTTCCTCATTAGTCTACACATTGTTTTAAGGAAATTCCTGCAGAGTCACATGTAACTCTTCTCTTATCCTTCCAGAGACTTCCTGCTGAGATCTGAAGAAATGTCGACCAAGAAGCAGTTTCGATTCCAGCCCAAGGCCTCCTGTCCCAAACCATCCCGTCAAACTGGGATCAGGTCAAACTCAAAGGTCACCGTGCCCAAACCCTTCCAGATGATGCTGAGAGAGGAGGAGAGGAAGAGGCACAAAGTGCGGACACGCTCGGAGATCGAGCTGGAGAACACGCTGCTGAGACGCGAGCTGGAGGAGCTCCAAGAGTGCCAGAAAAAGTTCCGGGCTTCACCAGCACCAGCGCACATCCATCTGCCTCTCTACGAAATCATCAGCCGTCGCTCCAACCAGAGATCCAGCCGGAGCCGAAGCAGCAGTAGACACCGTGACACAAAAGGTAACCAGGCCTCTGCTGCTGCTGCTGCTTCGCCACAGCCTTTCAATTTCCTGGAGAGAGAGAGGAGGAAGAAGGAGGCGAAGATTGTGGCAGAGCTCGGGAGGCTGGGGCCGAAAGAGGAGCGACAAGCCTTCAAGGCCAGACCGATGCCCAGCTCGGTGTACGGCACCAAACACAGACCAAACAACAAGACCACGAGCCGGCAGTTTGTAACCATCTACACGCTGGAGAGGGAGGCCACGGAGGGCCAAAGTGATCCAAACTCAGACCTGGAGCCCGACGTGCTCGTCTCCAAGTCAGACGTCTCTCCTGACTCCTGCAAGCCTCAGAAATGTCCGTCTTCCAAACCGGTGAAAAGGCAGATCGAGCTGTCCATCGAGCTGGTGAAGGAGGGGGAGTGGTCCCGCACTGACTCGCTGACCGCCACCGCCAGCAGCGTCCACTCGCCTCTGCAGACAGGTGACCCCGAGCCTGTGCTCTCTGACGAGACTGACTGCATCAGCGTGTGAGAGACGGCGTGCATAAAACAGAAAAACGGCACAAACGGCAGAAACTCATAGCTACAATCTAAAATGATTTTGTAGATTAACCCTTTAAAACCTGAGCACATTGACTTGATTTCTTTCAAAAACATGGGATGAAGGCAAAAAGGAACTTCATAAGAAATGACCAACAAAACAGCACAAAAACAAAGTGATTAACTGAAGTGCAAATAATTTTAAAATGTGTAATTATTAATTTAAAAAAAAAAAAAGAAAAGAAAATGACCTATAAGAAATGCATAAGTGCATAAACAGTTTTTCCCTAGGTCATTTTTGTCACTTTTTACTTACTTTTTTATCATTTGGGGGGATTCTACTTGCCAAGTTGCTCATTTTGTGTTTTTTTCCCCATGTCTTCCAAAGAAATCAAAAGCACTTTCCTCAGGTTTCAGAGGTTTAAATGCATGTGAAAGGCATCTGAACGCAGCACATGAAAACTGATTCGATCCACATATTAAAGGATTATTGAAATGCTGCAACAGAATAGTAATGGTTTAGGTATTACATTACTGTAACAAAGTATGTGTTGTTTGTTTAATAAGTACGTTGAGTTATATGAGCTCTTAAAAGTAAATGGGTGGCATTTATAAAGTGGTTTTATGACCTTCAGACACACAGACACACACACACACACACACACACACACACACTGACACACAGATGGCATAGAGTTACTGAACCATTGGGAGGAACTTGCGGTTTAGTGTCATTGTTTAAGAGACAGGAAAATTAAATAACCACAGCCACATGTTACAGGTAAAAAAAATTCCACATGAAATTAAATCCACAGTTTCTCACCATAACATGTCTAATTAAAGTGTTCATAAAACATTTGACAAAACGGTTCTTGGGAGTTTATGTCTATGTTTGTTTGCAATAGTACATTGCAATGTTTCTTGGCAGATTATAACTAAAAAATTGGGTAAACTATACATCTCTGCAGCAGCTGTCTCATACATAATCTTACCTGTAAGCTTCAGATATAAATAGACTAGAATCAGTGAAACCAAATTATATATCCCTAAAAAGATAACATGTGATTGTTTAATCCCTATTGTTGTAGTTAATTTGGTGCACTGCTATGGGGATCATTGTCTGCCTCTCTCTCTGCACACAGAGGTAAGACTGTTTTCTGAACTATCACGTGATAATCGGTAAACAAGGGGTGAAAATTGTAAACACTTTCCTCCATAGCACTAACAGGGGTTAAAAAACTGCGACAGGGTACCTCAAATGCCAATGTCAATGCAAGACTGAGGGAAGAAACGAAAGCAGTCTTATCAATATTTTTCAAATGACAATGTGCAAACAATGTGACTTTAAAAGGAGTCAACTGTAATGATGAAGCTGATGAATCTGCAGCTCCTCTTGGCTTTATGGAGCTTCGTGGTGCATCTCATTATTCAGCTGTACTGTTCTGGTTCACTCTCACTGCTCTCAAAGCACAGTTTCAGCTACAGCATGTAACGGGTGTGGTTTGGACCCAGATGCAGTACACCGGCAAACAGAAACAGTTGGTAATAATTTTTATTTTTACCAACACAGACAAGGTACGAAGCAAAATGAATTGAGCAATAATGAGCAAAGTTCGTTCTTCGGGCGGAGCGCCCAAACAGTCTCTGGAGGTCAGACGGGGAGAAGGGACGAAGCTTACTGCACACGATGTCGGCGAGGAGTAAGCCTCGTAGTCCGACGAGCCGGCGGTTCGTGTGGAGGTGCCGTCGAGGGGAGAGCGGAAGAATGGTCGGAGACAGGCGGGGGGTTCGTTGCCAGCTGAGCAGTCCGTGAAGGCAGCAGTACTGACGGGGAACAGGCAGAAGAATCGTCGGGGCCAGGCAGAGAAGTCGTTACCAGCTGAGCAGATCAATTCCAGAAACGCTGAAGCAGAACACGAGGTCGGGGACGAAAGGCAGGTAGGTTTACCGGGAGTCAGACGAGGAGAGCAGGTCGGGGACGGGCTTCGGGAGATCTGGCAGAAGAACGCTGGAAAGTCCCGCATGACGCAGTAAAACAATCAGAATCAGAATCAGAATCAGAATACTTTATTATTTATTTATCAGAATACTTTATTATTTATTTATCAGAATACTTTATTCATCCCAAGGGAAATTCTGGCAGTAAGTGAGAGTGCTGGAGAGGCTTTTATGCAGGACTGATGATCATGAGCTGCAGCTGCAGCTGAGAGGTGAGCAGAGCTGGCTAATGAGGTGGACAGTAGGTAGAGTGGAGCAGAGGGGGGGTGAGTGGAAAGTACTGGCAGAGGAGGGGGATGAGAGACAGGGACCATGACACAGTTGGCAGATATTTTCCTAGAAAAAGTCCTCTGAGGAGATAGACAGTTAAAGACTAGCTGGTGAACGCAGTGAAGCATTTGGCCGCGATGGACACTGAAATCAGGGCTAAAGAAAGTGAATGTTCTTGAACGTTGGAACGAAAGATGACTCAAAAAGTTAATGTTCCTCTTTAGCTGCTTCTTAGTTTTCATCAGGGAAACTTGATGAAAAAAAAAATCTGATTTTGAGTCAGTGTGGTCACAGGTTGTTTCCACAGAACCCCAAAGCCCCACACACAATCAGATTTTTAAAAAAATGTGTACCAAAGAAAAATCAGGTGTAAAGAAATGAACTGGTGCAAACTGATAGCAGTTTGTTATAGGATATTAATCAATCATCATCCACTGACACAGTGGATTCATTTCTGAATGCCAGAGGCCCAGAAAAGAGCCATAAGTGTCAGAGGGTCCCCCTGGCCTTCAAAATTTCATTTAAATCAAAACTTACTGACCAGCAAGAGAGACAAAAAGACCACAAAGAGATGATACAGAAGTGCACAGACATGAAATAACTACAAAAAATGGGCAAAACAACTATAAAGTGGCACAAAACGATAAAAAAAAGACATAAAATTATCTCAATAAGACACAAAAATGGCCTCAAAGTGATAGAAATTAACATTAAGGTGACACAAAATAACTACAAAAGGGGCAAACAACCTTAAAAAGACACAAAACGGCCAAAACAAGACAGAGTTATTTTAAAGGGAAACATACCAAACACAAAGAGTGACAAAATA
The DNA here is from genome assembly GCF_008729295.1 of Plectropomus leopardus. Lineage (NCBI taxonomy): Eukaryota > Metazoa > Chordata > Actinopteri > Perciformes > Serranidae > Plectropomus > Plectropomus leopardus. The sequence goes on along the minus strand of NC_056477.1, from coordinate 5,740,243 downwards.
ACCACACATGGGGGCAAAACAACCACAATAAAGAGCAAAAGAAACACAGAATCATTTCAAAGAGCCACAAAATGAACTGAAATGGGAAGAGAGTGACTACAGGGGGACCCAAATGACCAAAAATTATCTCCAAGAAAAAAATACAACTAACGACAAAAAGGAACAGAGCAACCATAAAAGGACATGAGACAACCAAAAGAAGACAAATAGAGGAACAAAATGACCTTACGGTGATATGAAAGAACCCAAAGCAGTGACAAAATTATTAAAACAAAGAGACAAGAGGCTCTAGAAGAGACACATAATCACTAACAGAAACAAAACAACATAAAGGAACTAAAAACGAAAATATGTATAACAACTGTGAGCAGGCAAAACCACAAAGTGTGCTTGTCTTTGTCACAGTAAAGATAACTTTTGCATATCTGTGCCCATTGTCTCATAATCTGCCCGTGACTGGTAATTTGATGGATTCTCCTCATGGACCACAGCTACGCACAGCATATCTAAAATACACAAACTGGTGACACTCTTTCTTCAGCTGCCAACAGTCCACTTAATATTATCTGATCTGATTCTGCGACACATTCATGAAAAGGTGGGTCATGGTGGTCGCAACCATATGTTATCTATCCTGCGTCAAAAATACTGGATTCCTGGTGCTACCGTGTTGATCAGAAAGATACTGTCAAGATGTGTTACCTGTCGGCGGGTAAACGCTACCCCTGGTCAACAGCAGATGGCGGACTTGCCATTGGACAGAGTCACTCCAGATGAACCCCCATTCACCTACGTTGGAGTGGACTACTTTGGACCCTTCGGAGTGAAACAAGGAAGGAAAGTTGTGAAGCGCTATGGTGTTATTTTCACATGTTTGGCTATAAGAGCAGTTCACATTGAAGTGGCATCGTCACTTGACACAGACTCTTTCATCAATGCCCTTCGGCGCTTTATTGCCAGACGTGGTCAGCTTAAAGAACTTCGATCTGATAATGGCACCAATTTTGTAGGAGCCCAGCGGGAGTTGAAAGAAGCAATCGAAAGCTGGAATCAGAGTCAGATTCACAACGCTCTGCTTAACAAGGGAATCAGCTGGATTTTCAACCCCCCTGCTGGTTCACATCATGGCGGCGTTTGGGAAAGACTGATTAAATCAGTGCGAAAGGTTCTGAACTCAACTTTAAATGTACAAAATCTTGATGAAGAGGGCCTTCACACAGTTTTATGTGAAGCTGAGGCAATCCTCAACAGCCGTCCAGTCACCAAGGCTTCGACAGACCCAAACGACCTTGAAGCACTCACCCCAAACCACCTTCTTCTCCTCAAAACCATGCCTTCATTACCACCAGGACAGTTTAAACAGGACGACTTATATGCTCGACGCAGATGGAGACAAATCCAGTACATGTCAGACCTGTTCTGGAAAAGATGGATTAAAGAATATCTTCCACAACTTCAAGAAAGACAGAAATGGTTTAAAATCAAACGCAACTTCACAACAGGAGACATTGTAATCATCATGGACGATTCAGCACCTCGAAACACCTGGCTGACTGGAAAAATCACAGAGACTATCCTGGATAAAAGAGGTCTCGTTCGTCATGTCCGAATCAAGACCAAGACTGGATTTCTGAACAGACCAATCAACAAAATCTGCCTTCTATTGGAGTCAGAAGAACTTTGAAACCCAGACTGACTTCGTCTTTTGTTTTGAACTTTGACCTTTGCCCCTTGCGCACTACAGTACATACACACATACACTATGAACTATGGACTGATCCAGAGTGACAATAAGGATCACTCTTTCTCATGCACGTCTAGCCTGTGTAATTATTGTGTAATTATTATTGTTTGAAGTATAATAATTAGGGGCCGGTATTGTAGCAGTTAAAATATATTTCTTGCCATTTTGCTTTGGGTTTTACGTTATTTGCATTGATTACGTCATTTGTGTTGGGCACAGCCAGGGGTGTGGTTATTTTTCTTTGTGTGTGTGGTGGCGGGAGTTAAAACAAAAGGAGAGAAAGAAGGAAAGAAAGACACAGAGGGAGAGAGCGCCTCATATTTTTTGTTGACCGTACTTACGTTTGTTTATCCACGTTCGGTTGTTATCTATTTCAGTTTACCATCATTACTATTTTTCCATTTTTTGCTTGGACTGCTTGTTTGCCCTTTTGACTTTTTGTTACAATAAACCTTCAAAACACATTGGAACTGTGGAGTCTTTGGATGGAACGGGTCACAAAGGGCTCTCGTCTCTCAGCAGCTGAATGGTTTTAAAGACAGCAGCAACAATTATTATTAGTAGTAGTAGCAGTAATGGTAGTAGTTTTAATACAAATAATAATAACAATAAACTTTATTTGAATAGCACCTTTCATACAAGAAATGCAGTCCAACGTGCTTTACAAGAAAAAAAAATGACATGCACCAAGTGCTTCACATGAAAAGACATAAAAGACGTAAAGTCGATAAAACCTGCATGTTCACGCGGATAACACCCACTTAATAATACTAGTATCAGTAAGATAAAAAAAAGATAAAAATAGAATGCACAGTATACCTAACATAAGATGGAAAAAAGAAATTCAGAGATAATATCAATAAGAATAAAGCTTAAAAAATAGAGTGCATAAATGGAAATTAAAGCTAAAAATGAAGTGAATAAAAATTAAGGAAAAAAAAACATGCAAAAAGGGTCAACAATGCATGAGAGCGAAGAAAAATGCAGAGCAGGTAAGTCAGAGCTGGTTAAAGTCTAAAATGAAGTTTTTAGTTTTCTTTTAAACATATTTAGCGAGGTGGCTTCTCTGGTATGCAGGCAGTGTGCTGTGTGCTCCACAGTCCTGAGTTTATTCTCGTGCAGTAATGTCGCTATATTTGCATAATATTCTCCGAGGAGGAAACAAACAGAGCCTGACACCTCCCTCCAGCTGAGTCGGGTGATCTTGTGTCAGGGCGGCGCTCGCCATGTAATACTATGCAGGGGAATTCAGCCGATTTCCGGAGAATGAGTAGAGGGGCGGGTCAGTCTCTCGGTCTAAATGCTGGTTCACCACAGAGAGAGCGTTTATTTGCCCGCACTCTCTTTAGAGGACGGCTATCCTCGGGCAACACCTTAAAACCAACCAGGAGTCACCAGATCTGCTCAGACAGTGGAGAATACGCGGCGCTGCGGGCGAGATGCAGCGAAACGTGGTTATACGGTGCCTTTTTGTCTGTGAGTATTATCGTTATTTATTTGATAACTGAAGTCATACAACATGCGGTCTGTCTGCAGAGCAATGCGAGTTTAGCATCCGTGTTGCATCAGCACCAGCTCTTCATGGGAAAACCAGCATGAGGTTTTACACGGTGCACGTCCTTTTTCTTAAATTGAGAATTGGGTATGTAGGTTTTTAAATAAAAGGCAAATATATATTATCGCTATATAAAAGAATGGTCTTTTCAGGAAGACATTTAACTTATCAAAGCATGGTACACCCTTTGGGTTTATATATGTGTGTGTGTGTGTGTGTGTGTGTATGTATGTATATATGTATGTATATGAGGACAAGATGTCAACTTGATGGTGGATTTGTATCCGAACGAGTCGCTAATCATTTATTTCTATATATCCATAAATAAATATTTGTAAATCTGAATGCTTTTATCTTAGTTTGGTGTCACGCTGCAGATTTCCTCGACTGCTGTTTTCAGATTGTGTGAACATGGCTCGTGAAGTCATCATGTGGGAAGTGTGAGAGAAGCTGCGCGCTGAAACTATGTGCTCTGTGTTTGTTTGTGAGGGGGGAGGACGCATGTGAAGTGAAGTGTGAGGTGAGACAGCATAGGAAACTAGTCACACGAGGACCTTTGTGTGTGTTTCTGCTCTGTAATTGGCTCCCACAGTGGGTTAGACCATGATTTATGACACCGTGCTGTTGTGCCACTGACACAAATAGTCAAATAGTGGATTTTCCATTTACTATGGAGTGGTCTGCTGGAGCAGCAGCATCACGACTGCTGAGAGGAAGAGACTTGACAAACTTATCAAGAAGGCCAGCTCTGTCCTGGGGTGCCCCTTAGACTCAGTGCAGGTGGTGGGAGAAAGGAGGATGATGGCTAAGCTGTCGTCCATGCTGGAGAACGACTCCCACCCCATGCATGACACCCTGACTGCACTGGAAAGCTCCTTCAGTGACAGACTGCTTCACCCCAAGTGTGTGAAGGAGCGTTACTGCTGGTCCTTCCTCCCTGCTGCAGTCAGACTGTACAACCAGCACTGCTCCCAGCAGACCACGCACAACAATAACTGACTTCACTTGTACAGCTTAATACCACAAGTGCAATTTCACTTTTACTCATGCAACTGTAAACATTCTTTATTTAACTGTTGTGTTTCTCGGCGTTGTAAATACTGTATATATTGTTTGTTTATGTCGTCCTCTGTGCTTTATTTTCCTTCATTTTTATCCTGCACATTCCTTGTTTTTGTACTTATTTATTAATATAGTTTATTTTGCACAGTTATCTTTCTATTTTGCTATCCCTTTGCTGCTGCAATGTTGGAAATTTCCCCACTGTGGGACTAATAAAGGATTATCTTATCTTATCTTATTTGTAGCTGCCAGTTAAAACCAACAATCTGTCTTAACACTTTTAATTATTTTTATTATGTTTTCGGACTGTCCATCTGTACATCCTAATGCCTTTTGGGAATTCATTCAAATTTGACAAAAATATCCACTTGGATTCAACAATTAACTGAACAGATTTTGGTGGTCATGGGTCAAAGGTTAAGGTCACCATAATCTTGTCTGTGTCATTATTGTGAATGTTAAATCTAAAAACCCCTTGAGAGATTTTTCTCAAATATGGCACAAACTTTCTCTTGGACTCAACAATGAACTGATTAGAGTTTGGTGGTCATAGGGTAAAGGTCAAGGTCACTGTGGCCTTGCACCCATTCCATTCTCTTGAAGGCAATATCTCATGACGACCTTATGGGAGTTTCTTCAAATTTGGCACAAAATAAATTTAGTTGGCGTATATCACCCCTTTCTTTGCTGTTGAATGTTGTTTTGACGGTAGCTCTTCTTCATCCTCTCATGTTGGAGTGAGGGCAGACTCTCGAGGCATAATGGTATTATAAGAGCATGTGAGCCGAGGCTGGCTGGTTAGAATACTAATTTCATTAGTTATCTCTGCAACATAATACACAGATATCTTTGACATTATGTCAGAACTGTTACTTTTTCATATTTTGTTGATATAAGTTAATTAATTGCATGTCTTAAACAGTTTTTTCCCCAGACTGTATCCTTAAAGCAGTGCAATGCAGTGCTCAGGACCTTCCCTGCAACGTCACTCGGGTGAAGGGTGAACACACATGCTACAGTTTCCCAGAGTTCAAAGCAACTGACTGCAACTATCAGTACTTAAACAGCTCCGTAAGTTTGACATGACACAAGTTTTCTGTCTTAAAACAATCGTAGGACAAAAGTATCCCACACGCACCTTTGTCCTTGCAGGAACCACACAGGCGTAACTAATAACTTCAGTCAGTTTTTCAAAGTTGTTATGACTGTATTGTCTTTCATATGTTGACTTTAGCACAAAGTCATCGCCAATCACGGCGACGATGTTGATGAAGTGGTGGTGACGAAAAGCAACCGGATTCTCGTCACCAAGAAGTGCTTGAAACGGATCTACTACAGGCGCGACTGCATCTCTGAGGTATGACGCTAAAAAACATGAACTGCACACAATGCAGATGTGCAGAGGTCCAAAGTAGAATTCAGTACTCTGAATTATGCAAGATTAAGTGTCCCTGTCCTAATAATATTGGTTATGTGTGATGAGAATATTTAAGAAGTGTATTTCCTTTTTGGGAGTTACATATCAACATTACATAAGTGCATTTTATTGTGAAGACTGGCTGAAATGCATTAAAATCAAGTCTTTCTGCTCAGGGGACACCACGCCAAGGGACCTGCGAGAGTGAGTATCACTCCCTGTCAGACTTTGTGTCTGAGGTGTATTTTAGATTTTTCTTTAGATTAAAATTATTCTAATGACACTGTACATTTTTAATGTCAAATCTTTACTTTAATTTACTCAATAATCTGAATTAAAAATGTCTTTTTTTCTCCTTTTTTTTTTTTTTTTTTTTTTTTTTACAGCTGACTGCACTTGGCCTGAAGATGAAGAAGGTAAGGACAAACGAAGCGGTAAGAAACCACAATTTTTTGTCATATTTGAGTACGAACATCCTGTTTCAGAAAGATTCAGAAACGCAAAATGATTTGACATGAGCCAAGACGCCAGAAGTGTTAATGAAATTAGTATCTGCTCAGTCTCACTTCTCGTTTGTTGTTTGGTTTTGGAGTTGAAATGTGAGACATTATTTTTGTAAGCTTCCAGAATGAATCACTATTTCCTGTTGACTGTCACTGGAGATGTGAAATTAAGGTGTTGCAATCTCAGAGCACTTTTATTTATTCAGTCCGTTCATAAAAACTAACGGGTTGAAGCAAATTACTTTCACTTGCATGCCTGTCAAAGTCACATTTTAAAAAAAATAATTGTACTTGCATTTAAGTTTAGTCCTTTTTTATATTTTAAGGTGTATCCCTCAGCCCTCAACAGTAGAAAAAGTGCACAACAGTTCAACAAAATTAAGGGCGGCACCATGGAGGGCTGCAGGGATGGCGTATTTGTTGGTCAGCACTTAAGTTAACATCACCCTGTGTCCCTCGACAAAAAAACTGTCATATATTTCCGTTGGGTTTTGGATTGTTGCAGAAAAAAGTATCATGATAAACAACTGTTTATGATGCTGACACATTTTGTTCAGCAAGATGTCGCAAATGAACGCTTTCCCAAGTTTCCCAAATCAAACACTCCCACGATGTTGTGAGGACAGAGCGTGCAGTTGCATGTCTAAGAACAAAGAGGGCCTTTGTCTGTCCTCAGGCAGCACTGACACAGCACCTGTTTACAGGTGTCCTACAGTGAGAGCAGAGCAGGGAGGGGAGATGATTAATGCAACGGAAGACTAACATATGGATGTGTCTTGATACATTACTAGACACCTGCTGGACCAATTAAGTGATTAATTTGCCATCAAATGCTGGCACGTGCAGAGGGGGGGCAGAGGGTGCACCTGCCCCTTTTCCTCTCGATGCCCAAAGTGCCCGTTTGTCGAGTATGTGTGTGTGTATGTGGTTGCCCTCGGTCGGTCACATGATCCACGTAAACGTGCCCACACTTCGTCACTCACCGCCCAGACGTGCCCAGACCATCTGGGCACGTCTGGGCGGTGAGTGCCAGACGTGCCCAGTGGAGCCCTTTTCCTTCGCGCTGCTAATTATTTAACAGCTGATAGCCCAATGACTCCGGTGAGTAGGATGTGCAGCGATATTTGTTTGTGCACATCTGGTGTATTCTTTCATTGAAAGATGACTGACGAAGTAAAGTGAGCATGAGCAAGTGAGTGTGTGCAACTGAGTCTGCACACACTCACCTCTCATGAATGATAGCCGAGTTAATGACACATGCTGAGTCAGGCTTCTTTTTGTTTCTATATGTTTCTTTTGTCTTTGGCCGAGTGCATTAGAGAGATGTATAATTTTACTGTAAGTTGCAGTGGTTTTCCTGTGTTTGTAGAGGCAATGAGGCATAGGCTATACTGTATGTTATTTCAGTAAAACTATGCAATGTAGCCTACATATACAACAATAACAATAGTAATAATTAGAAGAATTTGAATTGTGATTTTCTCAACCTCTTGTTTAAACATATCAGTACACTACTTGTTTCTAGTTGTATACACACAAACTAAATATATTATGCATTAGTATAAAATGTAGTTTTATAAACTTTTATAACTTTGCTGTCAGTCAAACTGAATGAAAGCCCAAATACATCTAAATACATGATTTTTATATCATTAGATTCATTTTTACTTAATTACTAGTGCTGCGAATCAGCACCATGGAGCAATTTCATGTTGGTTATAGAGTATATGCCTTGAGAAGGAATGAAATGTCACTCTCTCTGTGTGTGTGTGTGTGTGTGTGTGTGTTTTATGTGCATCAGATTGTAGTTCATCTTCGTCATATTTCATTCTGCAGAGATTCCTCACAAGGAGAGGACAGTGATGTATGTTGAGTCCATGTTACATTCTTTACGAATATAGTTTGCTACCATTTAACCAGCTATACTGTAAGGTATGTTTCTCTATGGTGCTTCAAATACGTGCTCCATGTGCCCCGTTTAAACTTTGAGCACCTGCCCCTTCAAAGGTCTCTGCACGGCCCTGATCAAATGTTTACAACACTAATTTGTGGATTACACAGTGCACTGTGTGGTATCATGACTAAGCCTTTCTTGCCTCCCAGTTTGAATGCCTATGCATGCTAGAGCAGTGTAACAGTGAGCTCAGCAAGAACACAAAACTATTTTAGACATGATTGCATACCAAACTAATGACGAGATGCAAGTGGGTGTAACTGGATGAAAATCTTCTGCAAAGGGGCCAACTGAGGCACGTACACGTATAAAAATCCACTTACTATTAGCAGATAGTTGCTTAATGAAAGCTGTTATATAATTAATTGCAGTTAGGTTAATATTTAATATATTTGTTCTGCTCAGCTTGTGTGATTCATTTTCAACCTTATTCGTAAATTAACGGGAAAATGCTGTTTCAGATACGGGTTCATAAACCCGTTACAAATAATATTTATGATCATTATGTCAAGGCTGAAAGTGAACGAGGGCAGGTGTCTTTCATTTCAGTCCCCTGCCAACTTTCCCTCGACTTTCCGAGTGGCCTTCGTGTCACGTCAGCTGTTATGTAATACGAAGGGCTTAGGAGTGCCGGTTTCAAAAAAATTTGCATATACAACGATACAATAAAAAACTTTTGCAGATACACCTAGACTCGCCTCCGTGTGGACATGGCCTTAGAGCTGATGGATAAAGTGTCAAACAATCTTCTTTTGACAGGGATTTCCCAAACTGTCGGGATTGTTATTGGTGTCATCGCCGTGCTGCTGCTGCTGCTGCTGCTGGGGTTCCTGTACTTCTGGTTCAAACACAAAAAGTGAGGTATTATTTACCATCTCTCTCTTAATATGTCACTAACTTCCCTCATGTGGCATGTTTCCTGATGCTCTTTTTTGTGTGTGTATGTGGACGCGTCCCTCATTAGGAAGACGTACCATCCGCCCAGCCAGGATGATTCAGAGAGTGGAGCGAGTCAGTAGAGATTCGTCGTTCTACTTTGCTACAAGGGGTGAAAGTGTTTTATCAATCTTTCCTTTCTTTGGTGTGTTACAGAAGAATCATTATTTGACTCATGTCCGGTACTTTTCTTTTTCAATATATAATCACATTTGGTGCAAAAGTAGACATTTAGAGCGTTTTCTCACAGAATACAGTAGCACCCTTAAAGCTGGGGTAGGCAGAAAAAAAGACAATTAATACACTGTCCTCTGTAATAAGCCCCTCCCTCCAAGATATTAACATTTTCTCTCCATCTATGAAAAACTTTGCCTATATGGACACATTTAATTTTGAAACAAAACATCCTCTCTCTGAAATGATTGGCCAGAGTCTGTCGTCAGCCTAGATTTTCTAAAAATCCTAAAAAAAAACCCAAGAGGAGATGCAGAAGTCAATTTTTCTGTAAGACCACTTTAATTACAATAAGCTAAAAATTAAGCACCCTACCCCAGCTTTAAATCCACTCCTGTGTTATTATATATTCATGCT